>NC_056732.1:1040231709-1040261709 GCF_019279795.1 Protopterus annectens
AAATGCTTCATTGCTTGAATATTATTATCTATATCTAAAGCCAACAGCTTCTAGTTTCTTAAATGTTGTACTATATTCTGTTTACCGTCTTCTCACGTCCCTTCCATAGCTGCCATAACAGAATCCTTTTTGATCCATGCACCTAATTCCTTCATCTAATTGTGTCCCCATAAGTAAGGGTACTCATCAACCAATTCTTGTGGGTACTTAGTTTACCACCATTGCTTTTGTTTTTATCTTCATTTTATATCTAAAATGAGCTGAAACTTGCTCAAAATGTTAAAGAATGAAATATCCTTTTCTGAATTTATCACATTTTAAACAATATCATCCGTAAATATGGCAAATGTTTCTTGATTACCACACCAGTTATATCTTTGGGTTTGTGAATCCCTTATTTTCTTTGCTAATTGATCTAAACACAAAGTAAATAACAGAGGGGAAACAGAACACCCCTGAATGATTCCTCTGCTTAAACGCAGCTAGTCAGAGAAAGCCTTCGCACCTTAACTCTTGCCTATGACCCTTTATGTGTGTGTGTGTGTGTGTGTGTGTGTGTATGTGTGAGATTACTAAAGATATATATATGGATCTACTTCACATGATCTAAAACTCATTTGACTGACACCCAATTGACCTACATTTCATTTGACTGACTCCTATTTCACTGACAGCTTGCAATGCTGAATTTCAACATACTAAATCTTAAACCATAGACAAGCACACTTAGAACACCAATAACTAACTCTTTCCGGAATTTAAAAAACTACTTACTTACCCTCTTAACAGAAATGGGACAATGTACATGCAAACTAGATGGGGGGCTACGCCCCCAATTAGATACACTAACTCCAGGATCACACTACAATGGGGAAAAGGGCATATACCTTTAACTTGACTTACAGTACTCTACATGCTGCCATTACTGCTGGGAACGCACAAAACATTTGCCAAATTACTTTAGATACTCCCCATAAAAATGTAGAGAAACAAACCCACATTTAGGAACACTACATTACTTTCTACTTGACTATCAGAATTCTAACAGTCAGCACTGTAAGTTACAGCAATTCTTTTTATCACAAGCAAGTCACAGTTGAAGGAAAACCCACAACAAGTCTATGTCTAAACTGTCAGTGAAATGGGATCAGTCAAATGAGTTTTAGGTCAAATGAAATTTAGGTCAATTGAGTGTCAGTCAAATGAGTTTTAGGTCAAATGAAGTAGACCCACATGCATTTTATATATATATATATATATATATATATATATATATATATATATATATTCACTTCATAACACTGAAAACTCAAAACACTGAAAATGAGAAAACTTCATAATATAGAAGACCAAAACACAAACTCAAAACACTGAAAACACATATACATATACTGAGTTTAAGCAACATAAATCATAGCACTTTCCACCAAGTGTAAGCAGGGGGGAAAGCCCCCTTGCACCCCCCCATGTGGGAGGCTGCACCCCCCCACACTCCCCTGCTACTTAAATATATCACCTCCAAGATTGCACTTGGTGGAAAGTGCTATGATTTATGTTGTTTAAACTCAGTATATGTATGATATGTGTTTTGAGTTTTCAAGATTTTGAAGTTTCAATGTTTTGAATTTGTGTTATGAACATTCAGTGTTATGAAGTGAATCTATATATATATATATATATATATATATATATATATATATATATATAGGTTATGCAAATGCTATTACTGCTCTATTCATAAAATCCCACTTGATCTCATGGCTCATCATCAGTAGTAGTGCTTTCTTGTACTCAGATTCTGTTAGGATCATTATTGTTCTACTAAATTCTGTGAAACCTTTGCCTCCCCTCCACAAAACCATACTGATTCATGCTTGCCATTCTTTTATCTAATGTACACATAAACATTATAATCATGGTTTAAAATCAAAATGTATCTGTATGGGCTTCTGAAATGGCAGCAAACCAATTTAATTTTAGCTCTCCCAGTGTGAGAAAAGAAACTGAGAAACAATAGCCAGTGAAATTCTCATTTTGGGTAAACTTTAGTTAATGGCTATTAAGTACACTGCTTGTATGCTAGCAAAGGAGACATTTACAGAACCAGAAAGAATCCTGTAGTTTTTCAGCAAAAATCAGTTTAGCTTCAGCTTTGGTATAAGAAATGGCTTTCAGTAATTTAGAGGAAAAAAATAAATCAAATGTACCCAGAGATGATTAAAATAAATGAAACACTGAAGGAATATCTCAACTCAAACAGCAAAAAGCTGGAAAACAGAATAAGCTTTTAACAGCTATTCAGATGAACTAATACAACTGCAAAAATCAGTGATTAAAATGAAAAAAAAATGTATGAGGCTTCTCAAGAAGACAGGTTTCAAAAATAAGAGTTAGAAGACAGAGCTAGTACAGAAAACCTGAGATTTTCTGCTTGTACCACAGAAACTGGAAGGAACAGACTGCATTAATTTTATTAAAGCACAAATAAGTAACTGGACTGGCACAAAATGTCAAAAAGCAAGTATGAGGTTCAAGCTGCTATATCCAGCTGTCTTCAGAACATTTTTTTCCTGGAGGATCAAAGAAATTTGTTGGAAGCAGAACAGGCTAGGGAGGAAATAAAAAAAAGTTTATCCAACAAAAAGTGAGTCAATGAACAGAAGGAGACTTTGTTTCTCATATTTCTGACAATAAAACTCAGAGAAAGACTTTCACAGTGAAACCATTTCCAATGTTCCATACGGAAATGCATGCTAGAGAAACAGAAAAAAGCACAGGAGCTGACTAGAAAAAAAACAGACGTACGTTGGACTTCAACCAGGGACTGGTGCCGGGAGATGGAGATGAACAGGATGAAGACAAGCAACAATGAAATTAATGACAGACTATAAAGCATCTGTCACATTTCTGACATATGGCTTTATAATAAAAAAGTGGCTGAGAAAGACTAGACTTTTCCTGACTTGGTTAAACGTGTGGGTAGACTGTAAAGCATAAACCTCACTTTATGTCATTAATGTTTAGAAGGACACTAAAAGCAAACAACAACTAAGTAAACATTTTTTGTTCTTATTAGCATTTATCAAAAAATTTCATGATATAAACTGCACGTTATAGAGTAATGCAGTTTTGTATAGTGTGTGATTAGGGGTATTTTAAATGTGGGGAAGTCTTTTCCGTGACTGCTGTATGTATTGAAGATATTAAAGTTAACAACCATTGTTTAGTGGTATGAAATATATGGTTCACATTATAACAAGAGAAGAAAAGCTGGACAGAATCAATATTAAGTTAATATACTGTGATCTTGGGCTGCTAAGTTGGGGTGGGGTGTAAAAGTGCAATGATTGTATTACATGCAAAATTAAGATAATTTATCTTATTTTTACAATGATTTATGTCTAGATTAAACCCCTTGGCTTAAGCTACAAACACGTAGGCTTGAAAAATAAGACCAAACAATGAAAGCCATGAAAATGCTGAACTTTTTAGTTCTGCAAAGATATTAGCTGTTTTCTTCCATTACCAAAAGTTCTCCGTGGAAGTCAAGACGTCTGCAGCTGAAGGCAGTTGTACATTCTGTTCTCAACAAAATTTACAAAGATTCCTCCATGCATTTGCAAGTTGTTAGCAGTTTTTTTCATCACTGCTGACTACGTTTGCATGGAAACAAGCGATCTGCAGGTGCAAGCAATTAATCTTGAGAGTCATGAGCAGTCTTTGCTGAGGAAATGCAAAATTTAACATTATAATGGCAAGCAGTTCAGTGAAAAATAAAGTTAGAAATTATGGGAAGTGAATAAGAGAAAAACTCCCAAGCAGATATTATACTTTAATGCATTTAATAGAGCACTGGATAATTTCATTTTATTCAACAGTAGCCAGTGCACTTTTTCTTAGGGCTAAAAGTTACTGTTTTCTGAAAGCATACAAGCTGTTTTTCACACCTGTGAAGGGAAAAAGAGATAAGAAGAGATAGCAATTGGTGTGAGAATGCAGGATGTAACGTGCTTTTGCATGGATAACCTTACTTTTAAATTAGATGATGCCTGTGGATGCAGCTGTTTATTTGGGGTAACTGTTCCTATAAGGAGGTTAAACTTTATTTGCTAAAACTGTACATAGTTGTGTGCATTTGTACTAAGTTAAATAAGGATGGGGTGTTCTGAAAATATATGTAGTTTGATTTTTTTGAAGGTTTTCATTACCAAAGTCTTGTGAAATGTGACACAGGTTGAAATGGCGATAAGAAGAAACAACTATGCAAACGATCAGCCTGTCAAACAGTGTGTGCATGTAAGCCAAAAGTTGGAAATACACATTAAAAAAAACTGTCGCATACAGTAAGTGGAATCATTAGCCTTTTTAAAAATAATGGCTATGATAGCCATAGTACCTTGGAATGTAAATATCTTTATAGCTATAGACAAAATGGAAAGTGTACTGAATTATATTAAGAAATGGAGAATGCAAACAGCAGTGCTGCAGGACACACATTTGGGAAGAAATTAGCGTGCAAATTCAACAAAGAAAGGATTGCAGGATAAGCATTTGACAGAGTAAACTGGGAGTTTATGAGCAGGGAATGGAAGCATTTGCATTCTCTGATAAAATTATAAAGTTGATTAGGAGGACATATGAAGGATCAGAGGCAAAAATTTAAAGGGGTAGGGGTCCTCTCAGATAATTTCTGCTTGAGCGCGAGGTGTCCTCTTTCCCCTTTGTTATTTGCACTATATTAAGAACCATTAGCAAAGAAAATAAGAGCCTTAACCATAAAAGGACATTTCAGTGTTATGGAATATTTTGAGGCAGTTTCAAATCTTTTCGGGATACAAAACTAATGAAGCTAAAACAAAAGCAATAGCTGTAAATTATGTACCCAAACAAAAATTAGTTCCGCAATATCCATATTTATGGGGACACGATAAAATGAAGTACTTAGGAGTATGGATTAAAAAGGATCTGGTGTGGCAGCTAAAGATATGTGGGAAGAGACTAAACAAAAGATAATACAAGAACTGAGAAATTGTAAGCTCTGTTATATGGATACGGGTAACAACATACAAGCAGTTAAAATGTTTTTAGTTCCTTTAGTTTTATACCTTCTTCAGGTATATTTTTATCAGCCAGAGAAGAAGTTGTGGATAGCAATTAATAAAGAGCCAAAGGATTGTATCTGGGAGGGGAAGATGGCACGAGTCAAGTGGGATAAGCTGATTCTTCCAAATGAACAAGGCAGTTTGGAATTAACCGATTTGAAGGCATATTTCAGAGGTACACAGTTATGGCTCCTATTTATAGCACAACCAAAAACCTATAATTCAAAGTGGAAAGGGATGATGATGAAACAGGGGAGAAGCTCAAGAAAAGGGAGAGACTGGGGTTTTAGATGCAGATCCTTAAGGAAAATGACAATAACCATGCAGAATATTATATTCATAAACTAGCAGAAAATATTCTAAGAACTAAGCAAAAACAGGAATGCAGAAAGAAGATTCTGCCAATAGAGATGACTGAAATTAGGGATACAGACAATTGGCAAGAGGGGGCTGGAGCTTAATGCAGAACCAAGGTACTCATAGCAAATAATTAGAGAGGAAAAGGTAACAGAATGGGAAGAGGCCAAGAATTTGTCTTCCCTATCAAGAACGGATATCAGAGTATAAGCAAAGAGAAAGAAATAGGGCTATCCAAAGCAAAAGACCAGCACTGGCAGAGTTTTTAGTATAATCTAGAACGGATGCTATTGTTAAAAAAAGGAATAATTATTAGAGCATATAAAATATTGCATGACTATAAGAATCAATCAGAAGAGGGTAGAAAGGGATTGGAAAGAGGGACTGGATAAGCAATTCACAAAGAAACAATGGGGAGTATATGTATGTCTCCCAAATAAGCAAAAAGGTCTAGAAGATTTCGGATCTTTGCTTGAAAGTGTTTACTTAGGTATTTTTGCACCATAATTAAACTCCAAAGAATTTCTCCTCAGGTAGACAGCAAATGTAGGAGGTGTGATGGGAAAGAAGGAGGTAACTGGGAACATATTTCCTGGGAGCGTAATGAGTTGGCAGACTGAAGATTCCCTGCAGACTGCTCCGTCAAAGATACTGGGTGAGCATATTTGTGTAACTACGGAAATGATTTTTTGAGCTGTGATACAGAATCAATGCTGCTTAGACAGAGTAAGGCTTTGACAAGTCTAATTATGGTGGCTGCTAAAAAGCAATTACAAGAAAATGGAAATAAAAATCTAAACCAACTTTACTAGAAGTAGCAAATATAGTAACAGAGATAAAACAACTGGAACTGGATCTTTAGAAAAGGGTAGGAGCAAATTACACTAGGAAAAAATGGAAATTGTGGGAAGAATACATGCAGAGGAAGAACAAGGTTTAAAAGAAGGCAGGATTTGAATGAGCTATGTAATGTTTGACTGAAAATGACTGGAGAGATTACAAGTGATATATAATATTTGTAATTACAGTTATGTCAACATGGTTTGTGATGTATAATGTTTGGAACTAAGACTATGTCAATATGGATTGTTTTAATTTATATAAACGTACGATTGCCTATGTCATATGTGATAATTTAATAAAGATGTTTCTTGTTTTAAAAAAAAAGGATTGCAGGATGTATATTCAGCAGAATATATGGGACAAAGGAAAAGGGAGCAATAATAATGATTGCTGGTGGGGCTCCAATAGATAGAAGACGGAAAGATGACAATAACAGTAGATTTGTGTCAGTAAAGGGATATTGGCAAAGGAGGAGGACTATGTTGGCATGTACTTATATTCCAACAAAAACTGTTACTATAGAGCTTAAGAAACTGTTGGGAGAAATAATTAGCTTTCAGTAGGGATTATTATTAATAGGAAGGGACGGGAACTTGATTTGCAATAGTGTGGATGTATCATGGGGCCTACAAGGGGAAAATATAACAAAAGCTGGTAAACGTCTCAAAATATTTGATATGGAATATATAAATTCAGTAGTAGGAACTTGGTCAGAATTTACATACCATTCCTTAAGGTACAATAACTGGGCTAGAATAGACAGAAGTTATATTTTACAGGAGCATGTGCATATAATTGAAAGTCGCAACACACATCCATTAACTATTTTAGATCATGAACTGATAAAAACAGACAAAAAAGGAACAGTGCACTGATCTAAAATTGAAACATTGGCACTTTCTCACCTACCTGTTAAAAAGGAAGGAATTTAAGGAAAGAGTAGCTAGATTATTTGAGAGTTATTAGGGAGGATATAAATTTATTAAGGAGGAATAGCTAGTGAGTGGGATAAAATGAAAATGGAGTTCAAAGAAATAAAAACAAAGTGATATTGTTAAGAAGTAATATTAATTATTTAGAGGGCTGACAAAGGTTAAAGTATTGAGGAATAAGAGGAATCTCTCAGAATAAGAAGAGGATCAAATGTAGAGAGCTAAAGAGAAAATAAGGGAGTATTTTGATAATATGCATGAATTTAGAAAGCTTGGTAATAAGCAACTATTTCTGATGACAACTCCAGAGCACAAAAACGTTTAGCACAACAACTTTGGCAAAAGAAAGTAGAAAGGTTGTCACCAAACTTATGAACCATATGATATTAAAATAACTAGGGATCCTATAGAGGTATTAGAGATATTTTAGAAATTTTAAGAAAATGTGTATAAAGCTGAGGAATTTAGAAACCAAGAAAGACAACAAGAAAATACTTATGGAACACTTAATTATGCTAAAATTAGAAGAAGATGAGGTTCAACAACTAACAATTAAGACAGGAGGAGATGAGATAAGAATGGTGATGTACAGTCAAACTATATACAAGTCTCCAGGAACAGATGGTCTTCGTGTGGAAGGCTGGAAGTTAGGAGGGAAGAAAGTGATAAAAATCTGGAAGATTTTGTTTAGTAGAATCCTAAAAAGGAGGGGAAGCACCCACATCTTGGAAGAAAGCTGCGGTGGCTGTATTACTCAGAGAGAGTAAAGACCCGCCAGACCCAACTTCATACAGACCCATTTCAATTTTAAACCATGATTATAAACTGTTTATTTCTGTAATAGTTAAACAAATGGCAAAGGTGTTGCTAAAATTTATAGATATAACTCAGTGTGGTTTTGAGGAGGGGAGGCAAACATTTGACAATACTAATAGGAAAATGAAGATCCAAACTAAAGCAGAATGTAAGAAAATACCTCTGTTGCTGGTGGGTCTAAATGCAGAAAAAGCACTCAACAGAATAAGCTGGGATTTTATGAGTAGGGCAATGGAAGCATTTGCATTCCCTGACATAATAAGGTTAATTAGTAGGCTATATGATAGACTGGAGATAATAATTAAAGTGGGAGGGTTCTTCTCTGAAAAACTGTGTCGAACATAGGTACCAGGCAAGGGCATCGTATTTTGCCTTTCTTATTGGCTTTATATTTGGCGCCATTGGCAGATAAAATAAGGGGCACAGAAACTCAAGAATATAATTGGTATAGTAAAGAAAAGTTGGCTTTATCTTCACATGATATTATTTTGTGCATGGAAAATCCAGAAAAGGACATCTTAATGATATGGGACATTTTGAGACAGTTTCCAGTCTTTTTGGGATATAAAATTAATGAAGATAAAACAAAGGTTACATTATGTACCCACACGTGACTTAGTTCAGCAATACTCATATTTAAGGAGACACAATAAGGCAAAGAACTTAGCAGTAAGGATTAAAAGGCTTCTGTAATGGCAAGCAAGGGTATGTGGAAACAGACTAAACCAAAACTGAAGCTGGAAGTTCTTGTTTATGGATATGGACAGCAAGATACAAGCACTGAAAATGTTTTCAGTCCCTTTAGTTTTATATACTTTAGGCATATTTTTATCAACCAGAGTAAAAATTTTGAACAAAAATTAATAAAGATTTGAAAGAATTTATCTGGGAGGAAAAGATGGCAAGAATTGTGTCGGATAAGTTGATACTTCCATTCGAATAAGGTGGTTTAAGATTACCTGATTTGAATGGATGTTTTAGAGCTACACAGTTAAGACCCGTATACATTTTATAAACAGGTTAGAATTCAAAGTGGAAATGGATGATGATGAATTGGGGGGTGGGGTTGAAGAAATAAGGAGAAAGTGGGATTTGTGGATGCAGATCCTTAAGGAGAATAACCACCACCACACAGAATCTTATATACATAAAGCTGAAGAAAGAATTCTAAGAACTAAGCAATAGATGAATGGAGAAATGGATATTTTTCCAACAGGGTTGACTGCAAGTAGGGATACAGAACATAAAGAGGGGGGTTCAAATTTACTGGAGAAAACTGGCAAAGGAACCAATGTGTTTTGGTGCAAATAACTAGAAAGGGAAAAAAGTAATGAGTGGGATAAAGTGAATAAGAAGTTTAGGCTGCAGGTTAGAGGCTGCCTTCCTTATCAGGGATTGATATGAGAGTATAGGCAAAGAAAAATCAATAGGGGAATCCTAAATGAAAGACCTGCTCTGGTAGACTTTTTAGCTGAAGATGTTCAGAAAAAAGGGGTAATTGGGAGGGCATATAAATATTGCATGATAACTACAAAAAGCAAAGAAGATTAGAAAAGATTGTGAAGACAGACTGGAAAAGCAATTTGCAAGGGAACAATGGGAGGACAACTGCATGGCTCCCAAGTATGCAACAAAGTCCAGAAGATTTAGGATTTTTGCTTGGAAGTGTTTATACAAGTATCTGTGTATACCAAACAAACAGACTTCAAAGAATTTTCCTCAGGTGGATAATAAATGATGGAGATATGATCGGGAAGAGAGAGGTGAATGGGAACGTGTGTTCTGAGAGTGTAACGAGTTGGAAATTTAAAAATTCCCTACAGAGTACTCTATCAGAAAAATATTGAAGTAGCAAATGCCTTTAACTAAAGAAAGTTTTTTTTTTAGTTGGGACACAATCTGATTTGCATAAACATAATAAGGCCTTATTAAGTTTAATTCTGTTGTCTGCCAAAAAGCAATTACTAGAAGATGGAAATTAAAATCTAAAGGAACTTTATTTGAAGTACTGAATGCCATAAAGAGCTAAAAGAACTAGAAGTGGGACATTTGGAAAAAGGAAAGGAGTACATTAAATAGAAATAAAATGGAATTTGTGGGAACAATACATGCAGAATAATGTTTAGGAGGATGGGTGAGGTTTAAGGGAAGACAGGAAATGAGTAATTTATGCTACTCTAGACAAAGACATTTGTTATAAAAAAAGAAAACATGTAAAGTACAGTGTACATAGCTGAAGACATGTTAATATAGCTTGTTTTCTTTTCCATTAAAGTTTCTGTGCCTATGTGTTAAGTGATGTTTTAATAAAGGTGTTTAAATACAAAAAGACTACCTTTAGTTCTGGAAGATAAGAAGGTTGTAGGTTCTATTCCCACCCCAGATGACTGGATTCATTTTTTATTGCTAACTCTGCAGTGTAGCATTGGGGGGGTATTTTCCTGATTGTGCTATCCTTTGGAAGAAATATTAAACCAAGTTCCCATTTACCCAAGTAGGTGGGATCTCAGGCAGATGTAAACAATTCCATAGTAATTGTAGAAAAAATAATGGATTACTTTATTTCTACATATTTTGTACAATATTTATGTACTTCATACATCAATCATATACTTTCTCACTGTATACACCTTAATATTCTTCACTGATTACCCTCACCATCCCTTCAACCAAGACCATATTTTTATTTCCAATATTATTTCTTCATTGCCCTTTTTTGTTACACAATAACGCTTCACATCTTGTTTCATGTTTCCTTTTATAGGTAGTTTATCTAATATACGGCTGCATAAAAAAAATCTCACCACATAAAACAATTAAATCCTCGTCTTTCTTGAATTGCAACTTTCACATCTTTTCCAACATTTTCCATGAAAATACATTTTTTACATTTTTTACCAACTTTTCACATCTTGTTTTGACATCATTGATATTTTCCATATTTTGTCTTCTTTTCATAATCTCTACATTCCATAATTTCACCTCCTTTTTTCTTTTTCTTGTACTTTACTTCTTCCCTTGTATAAACATATTAAAATACTACTGTACTTCTTTATTCGTGCACCATTTTAAGACCCACAAAAATGTCATCAAAGCCAAAGGAGAGGATTTATTAAATTATGCCTTCATTTTTTTCTCATTATGTATTATTTCTTTTGTCAATGGATTTAATCTTGAACCCCATATAGAAAATAAACCCTAATGTTTCTTTTTTCATACAAATCAGAAACTTATATAAAACCACCTAAATCTGATGCTTCTTTTTCCATACAACTCAGGAACCTAAATATACTAATTTGCCAGATACTTATTTCACATGTATACCTTTTAATTAAGGATAACTGGAATACCCCCCCCAGCACTGTCAATTTTCTTATTTTTCAGCAATTCTCTCCATAGTGAATCACAGCCCGATATTTTTAAAATCTTCCATCTATTACACTAATTAATTTCTTGTAAAATAAATTTACCCAATCTGACTTCCACAAATTCTTTCCTTTTCTGTTTATATAAAAATAAACTCACTCTCCCCAACAATACTTCTGTTTATACAATTACATCTTTTTTTTCCATACTTTATTTTTTTGCTATTCATACTAAATCATGTCAAAACACAACACTAATGATGGAATAGAACTATAATTTCCCATCTTGCTTCTTCTAAGACATTCCCACAAGTTCTTTTGACTGCATTCATCACCATCACAAATAACTTAATCAATGGAAACTCTTGCTTCACCATCTATTTTAATCTTTTTTCCTAACCAGCCATTCATCATTAGTACAGTGATGACTTACAGCTAAAGTCAATTTATAAACTATCTTCTTTTCCACACCATACTCTCTCAAAATATTCCATATTTGTTATTTATACTGTCAAAGGTTTGTGCCACAACACGTGCAATCATGCTTCCTTCACCATTTCTAATTTCTTAAATATTCTACCACCTCTTTTATTATCACAAGCATGTTACTTATTTTCCTTGCACAATATACACCCCTCAGTTATTACTTCATCCAAAACACCCATCATTCTTTTTTGAATAAATTTAATAAAGAGGTTAATGTCTGCATTCTCCATTATTAGCTTGCAATTGTTTTATGTCTTCCTTTTCTCCTATTTTTACATAAAAACTGTATGATGCCATTACTAATTTCTTCTGTTTAACCCTTTCATTCATTGATTACTTCCCAACGTCCCTCCTCCTCTGCCCTTACCATTTCCTTATAAAAATCACACTTTAAACAATCTAGTCTAGGTGCAGATTTTTTTCTTCCTCTCATTATCACTTCTAATTCCGTTCTTGAAATTTCTTTTTGCTTTCTTTTAGTACCCTTTTTCTTATTTTCTTCCAATTCCAGTACTCCTTTTTCCAGTTGATTTTTATATATCTGTTTTTACATATTTCTCCACAAGACTAATAATCTCTTGCTTATATTTTAACTTTCCATCTTTGTTTTTGTGATCTCTAATTTCATCTCCTAAAAAATGAAATTTTCTTTCAAATAATCTCTGTCTGAATATTTTACCTTTCTCCTTATTATATTTTTTATAATTTTTCTTTCCTCTTCTTTATAATTTCTACTTCCCACTTCCAATATTTTTCAGTTTTCCTTTTGCTTGTCATATTTTTCGTTTTTTCCTCTCAAATTTTCAGAGTGTATTTTTTATATTTTCCTTAATGTATCAACTAACAATGTTATATTCCTGTAAAACAGTTTAATTGCTAAAATGTTACTTCCATACGTTCGGCCTTTCGTTTTGCAAGTATTCCATATTTAACGTCTTTACTAACAACTTCTGTATCCTTTTCACTTCCTTTATTATTTCTTCAACTTCCCCTGTAACTGCCCATACTGTGATCAGAAAAACCTGCTTCTTTACTTCCTACTTAAATTTCTATTGATCATCTGAACATATTAAATACTCTGTTTATCTCCACAGATTCCCATTCTTGTGTGGATTTTTTTCTTTTCCTAACCTTAACATGCCATTGTTAATACTACCTTCATTATTTTAAAATCCTGTGTTTCTTTGACTCATTCTTTTCTTAAATTACAATTAAAAATCACATAATGTAATAACAGATAAAAATATGTAATAAATAACTTCTCTTCAAAGATAGTTTTGCTTTCCCCTACATTTGTATATGCATATAAACACAATTAAGCTCACTGGTTTCATTTTTTTTTTAAATCTATGGATTCACCACCTGTTAACATTACTGTCACATTCATTATTTTCACATCTTCATTTTTAATAAGTACTTCAGTCCCAGAACATAGATCCTTCTCTACTGTGCACTCTGCTTTTCTCCCTACATCAATTCAAACTTCTCTCTTTTACTGGTCTCTACACAACTTATATCTTGCAAATAAATTACATCCACATATTTTTACACCATTCAAGCACTACCAATCTTTATACATTATTCTTTATGCTATACACATTTAATACCTAAACATTAACATTTTCCTTCTTTTTTTTGCATTTTTTTATCCCATTGTTTTGTTTTTCTTCTCCTTACCCTGCTCATACAGACTTAATCACCTAAATTTCTGACTCTCTGCTAATTTCAGTGTCAAGTACATTAAATTTCCTTTCCATAAAAAGTATTTTTCCATATACTTCCTCCTTCTGCATTAAAATTACCTTGCTGCTGAAGTTGTTTTTTTTTTCCTCAAACCCATTTTCCACTATAGTCCAGTTTTTGTGTTTTACATACTAGTGGTTCACCTTACTCCCTAGTGTGTTCCATTTCACTTTGTTCACTATCTCCTCTTTCCTCTTTTAAAAAACAATCAAAATAACAATGGTTATCACGCCTGCATTTCCACAAATTTTTATTTTTTTTTCTCAAATGGCATTATTCTTCACATTGTCTTTTGTTACAATTCTGTATAAGACAAGCAATATCAATGAAAAAAAAAACAAGCTTTGTGTTGTCCCCAGTATTTTACATTCCCCTTTTATTGGCACTTATCATCACCGCATTAGATATATTCTGCATTTTGCCCTCGTCTATATTCAAAGTTACCATAACTCCCAAGAACATACCCACAATTTTCTTTTAGGCAATGTTTATATAAAAATTACAATCCCTAACAGGGAAAAGCCGAAAAGACAAACAACTGTTGATTTTAATCAGTTAATTAGACATGGGAAGGATTTTTAAACTTGGCTTTTCATTTAATTTTTTTTATCTGATGAAGTCTTGTAATGAACTAGACGAAAGTGCTTACGGTTACTTGATTCAATAAAACAGTGGTGGACCTACTCCTGGCTTCCTGCTTTCCTTTTAGTTTTTTACATTTTTTTACATTCATTTAAAAATTGATTTGCCAACAAAGTTTCAAAAGTCACTTCACAAAATTATTCATTCCTTGAAATGCATTAGGGCACTAATGTTGGTTACTTTATTTTTTGACAGTTTTAATTCTCTCCTGTTGTTTAAAGTACCTTTAAATCGATTTTTTCATTCCTTAGTTTAATTCTTACAACCAGTCATCTAACTGCTGGCCTCTATTGACATTTTCCTGCCTTAATTTCTCCTTTGTTTTGTACCCGCTGTTGTTTATTTAAAGCAGTCAGTGCTACATTTGTCAGGCTTAACTGCCAAGCTTCCTACATCATTCTGTTCTTCTGCTTATTCTTTTTCTACACTGTTTGCAGCCCTCATACACAGCATAGCTTCAACTCCACCAGCTAGACATGCTCCCTCATCACCTGTCCCATTCCTATTCTCTGCTGTTTCAGGTCCATTACTCTCCACTTCTACTACAAACAAGCTCTCGACTGCCAGACTCCACTGCATCACCTCACCTTCTCCTCCATTACTGATATTAATACTGGCGACTCCAAGTCTCCTGAAGCCACTACTGTGAATTTCTGTTGTCAACATCCTCCACAGAAATAGCTTCTTCCACTACAGAAACTTCAATGTTCACTGCAACAGTTTCACTGTTAACTTAAGTTATGGCAGGAGCCCTCTGGTACCGCCTAGCAGTTCAAAAGAGTAGCAGACGTTCCCAAGTGCACTGGCTAAACTTTCTGTAGTCAGAATAAACACCACCTGAGACTGCCTCAGCAAAGAGGCTACTGACCTACTGGGACTAAACCAGTCAACAAAGGGCAAATAAATAAAAAAACATTACATTAGCATTAACTTGCTTCTTTTCAGACTTTATTTTTTTTTTTATGTAAAGCATGTATACATTACAACTAGATCACATTCTTATGTCATTTGCATACTCAACAAATCACTCATAACCCCCCACCTAATACTTAAAGGATCTCTAAAGCATACTATACATAACTATTTTATACTTGTAGGAAAATTACATCTGGAAACCTTTCTACAAATATATAAATAAGAACAAAGACTGTTTATAGTCACTTTAGTCCATTATGTGTCATTCTAATAAACAACAATGGTATAAAGTAGAGTTTATGCTTTACAGTTCTGTCATCAGTTGAACAGCCAACAAGCTTCCAGTCTTTCTCATTTACTTCTTTTAGAAACAAAGTTCACATGTCTAAACTACAACTACATCAGCTTGATTTACTTTTTAACACCTGAGGCTTGCACAAAATTTCTCAGCTTTACCAGAAAGGCTCATCCAGACTCTGCTACACTTTGCTGTGAAGGAAAGGTTAGTTTGCCGTTATTTTTTGTATTTCTGTATTGCCTTTCTATATTTTAAATACTGTAGTTTGTTTTCTTTACCTTGTGTTTTGCTTGCATTCTGTTTAACAGCATATTAAAACTTCAAAAGAGACCACAGCTCTCTCTGTTCTGAGTCAGGCAGAAATAAGAACTGATTAATTAAGGACTCATTCATAAGACAGAAAAGGTCACTTAAGGTTAATCACTTGTTAACAGAGGGGGTGGAGCTAGGAACTAAAATTTATATTTAAGGAGTAAACTAAAACATTTCAGAGCTTTACCAGAAAGGCTCATCCAGACTCTGCTACACTTTGCTGTGAAGGAAAGGTTAGTTTGCTGTTATTTTTTGTATTTCTGTATTGCCTTTCTATATTTTGAATACTGTAGTTTGTTTTCTTTACCTTGTGTTTTGCTTGCATTCTGTTTAACAGCATATTAAAACTTCAAAAGAGACCACAGCTCTCTCTGTTCTGAGTCAGGCAGAAATAAGAACTGATTAATTAAGGACTCATTCATAAGACAGAAAAGGTCACTTAAGGTTAATCACTTGTTAACAGAGGGGGTGGAGCTAGGAACTAAAATTTATATTTAAGGAGTAAACTAAAACATTTCAGAGCTTTACCAGAAAGGCTCATCCAGACTCTGCTACACTTTGCTGTGAAGGAAAGGTTAGTTTGCTGTTGTATTTCTGTATTGCCTTTCTATATTTTGAATACTGTAGTTTGTTTTCTTTACCTTGTGTTTTGCTTGCATTCTGTTTAACAGCATATTAAAACTTCAAAGAGACCACAGCTCTCTCTGTTCTGAGTCAGGCAGAATTTTTCCCTCCCTCCCACCCATTTAAGTTGTCTTGTTAAATACCACTGTCTTTCTAGTTGCCTGCCTCTTATGTTAATCTGACCATATATCTCATTTCTCTCTACTTTCACTGGCTTATGTGAGTAATCACAAAACCATCACTTTTGAAATCCAACCCCTTCAATTATTTAAATTTATTGGCCATCCTACAGTATTTCATAGTACCAAAATACAAAAGTAACCACCCCTTTCAGTCCATCTTGCTGTTTTAAAAATAGTAACTCTCCACTAAACCTTAACTTTTTAAACAGGTAAAACTCAAGTTACCTACTTTCATATCTAACTTCTCTAGTGCACACTGCAGAGTGCATTCTTTTCAATCTTACCTTTAAGCATCCCTGTTATTAGAACTTTCTCTAATACCTAAAAAGATCATCTCTACTTGACTCCAAGTAGACTTTTCTCTATCTGTTAAACCTAGCACTTGCTCCTACAGTACTTATTACCTTGATACGGCACTCTTATAGATAGCACCCCAAAAGGCAAACCCCCATTTCTCGGTCACCACGTCCCCGGAATCTCTTTTAAAGTTTTTTTGTCTAGTCCTTCTAGCATGTCGAGGATCAGTTGCTAGTGTCCTCTCCTGCTCAGCTGGTGAACCTGGGAATATTGAGGCAATGTTACAATTGCCTCATGTACACAGACAACCCTCTCCTCCTCCCACAAAACACAAATACATGCGAGAGATGCAACTATACGGCCAAACTGGAGGCTGAGCTCTCTCAACATAGGACTGGCAAGACCAGTCAGGAGGAGAAGGTTACCACACACACTATAGACCCAGTCTCACATAGTACCATCACAACCTCAAATCATACACATAAACACACAAAGACATACTCGGCGGCTCTGATCAAAAATCTACCAAAACAGCAGAGGCCACCAAAGCAGACACCCAAACAACCACCACCTCAGAACACAACACCTGCAACACATAGACCTCACAGTCAGAGTGTCAAACAGTCACAGCCCTTAAGGCCAAACACAATGCCAGACACACTAGTCATTGGTGACTCCATAGTCAGACACACTGGCGTCCCGCTCACCAGACTGAGTAAGGAGAAGGTCACAGTAAGCTGCCTGTCGGCGCTAGAATCCGCCACATAACGCAAGCACTCAGGTCTCTCAACAGCAGGTACAAATATGACTCAGTCATTGTCCACGCTGGTGTAAGCGACCTGAGGCGTACCTCCTTGGACTACATGAAAAGAGACATTGAGGAGCTCTCTGATTATGTAGCCCAGGCAGGTATGACCCTGACCTTGAGCAGTATCCTACCTTCACCAAGAATGATGCCACAATACAGAGATAAGATGATCAGCTTTAACAATTGGCTTAAACTCTGGTGTCATTCAAAGGGGATCCAATGTCTGTCTGCCTGGGATGACATGCTGGACAAGCCACGCTGCTTCTGAGGGCGGCTTGCACCTGTCACCCTGGGATTCCGGATATTGGCAAAGGCTCTTGCCACCCCATAGTGCCTTTTTAGGCAAGGCTCAAATTCTAAACCTACCACCCTAGAACACAAAAAGGAAAAAACTAAGGGTAATGCTGCTCAATGCCAGAAGTCTAAATCTCAAAATGCACGCACTCGAGGCCCTTCTCAGTATGGAGAACATCGATGTCTGTGCAGTGACAGAAACCTGGTTCAAGGCTCCTGAGAGCACCCCAGCACTATCAGGTTTTACCTCTTATCATGCGTTCTGGCCCCAAAATCCGGACAATACCAAGAAAGGAGGGTATCCATATTCATCAAAGACACCCACACCTCAAGACTGGTGGCAACGCACGATGCATCGGAGACCATCCAGGTGCAATTAACCATAGGCAAGACTGCTCTGCAAATTGTAGCATGTTACAGGCCACCCTCACAAACTCAGGAACCTCACATGGCCTTCCTGAAAACACTAGAGGATAAATGTATCACCAAACACCATCATACTAGGTGACTTCAATTACCATAATATAGACTGGGAACACTACTCAAGCCCAAACACCCTAGCCCAAAAGTTCCTGGAATTCATAAACTCAAATGCCATGGAACAACTAGTCACCATCCCCACAAGAGGAGAAAACATACTTGATCTCATCATCACGAACATGGGAGCACAATGTTCAACACCGAAGTATACCCCTCACTGGTGAGATCAGATCACAAACTAATCTCGCTGGAGGTCCTCATCCCACCCCACCTGAAATAAAAAGACCACAGTAAAGAACTTCTCGAAAGCCGACTTCACACTTCTAAAGACTAGTGTGGTCTCCTTTAAGGCCCCCGAGCCGACGGAAAACAGTACTCAAGCCGCTGAATCACTTACAAATGCCTTCTACCAGCACCTGCAGGACTGCATGGATAAGGCAATCCCAAGCAAAACAAAGACTCTTTGTACCAAAGGCAAGCGTCCACTCTGGTGGACCCCAGCCATAAACAAACTCTTCAACAAAAGGTGGAAGCTACTACAAGATAGAGCAAAATCCTTAAAAGGTAAGACACCCTTGATCACTATAAGTAAAAAACTAAGAGCTCTCATAAAATCATCCAAAGCAAATTTTGAGAGAAAAATAGCTAAAGACTCAAAAGACAATCATAAGGCCTTCTTTAGCTATGTTAGAAACCTGGGAGGAAACTCCCAGATATGCTCAGAACTAGTTCAAAATGATGTGAAGATTACTGATCCTACAGACATTGCCAACATACTGGCTGACAGGTTCAGTGCAAACTTCTCCCCTCCCCAAAGGAGAGATATCTATATCAGCCGATTGCAGCCCCCCAAACATCTCCAACGCCCAAGTGAGAACTGCTCTCTCCAAAGCAAAAAACACAGCATCCATGGGACCTGATGGTGTCCCCGGCTGTGTGCTCCACGAACTCAACGAGGAATTAAACCCACAGCTAGGACAGCTGTTTAATCATAGTCTTACCTCTGGATATGTACCCAGGGAGTGGCGCACTGCAACTGTGGTCCCACTTCACAAAGGCGGTGCCTCCACCGACCCTGGAAATTACCGGCCCATTAGCTTGACAAGCCTTATCTGCAAAGCCATGGAGAGGATCATAATGGACCTCATAAATAAAGACATAGGGAATTTGCAGACTTTGGATCCATCCCAGTTTGGCTTTGTCAAAGGCAGATCATGCCTTCTAAACTTGGTTGACTTTTGAAACAGTCACCAAAGCCATTGATGAGGAAAGGCAGTCCATACAGCCTACCTCGATCTGGCGAAGGCCTTTGATACAATACCCCACTCGGGTATCATTGAAAAACTCATCAGCTTAAATGTTAACCCATACATCACAAGATGGGTTGCAAACTGGCTGAGTGACAGAACCCACAGGGTCAGAGTTGCTGGCGCCATGTCAGACTCAAAGCCTGTCACAAGTGGTGTACCACAGGGCTCAGTCCTGGGCCCACTCTTGTTTGGCATCTACTTTTCCCTAGTACAAGCAAACACAGGAGGGTTATGGCTGACAAAGTTTGCAGATGACTACAAACTGGGCGCCATAGTAGAAAACACATCTGACACAGATATCCTTCAGAAGGGTCTCACAGAAAGCGGATAACTGGTGCCAGAGCCATGGCCTAAAGTTAAATGCCAAAAATGCATAGTCATACCCTTGGGAAAAACAAGGTTACCCCTAGCTACCAAATAGGTGGCAATCCACTGAGTACAGAAGAAGTTATCAGGGACCTGGGGACCCAGGTTGATAGTAGTCTGTCATTCGACACCCATGTAGCTAAAGTAGTTAGGAAGACCTTCTACATTGCCCACCTTATCATGAAGGGATTCTCATCTAGATCAAGGGAGGTCATAGTCTCCCTATACTCATCACTCATCAGACCAATGATTGAATACAATGCCCCATTCGGAATGTATCTGACCCGACACTTGCAGCAGCTGGAGAGGCCACAAAGTTCCTCACCAAAAGGATAAAGGGTCTCAAACATCTGTCCTATGCTGCCCGACTGAAAGAACTCCAGCTCTATTCAGTCGCCACACTTGCTCAGAGGTGACCTTTGCCTAACATACAAGGCCATGTCAAACCCAGATTTGATGAATATGCTTCACCTCAAAAATCTAGATCCGTCAGAGCCACAAGGCGGAGACTTAAACCTCGACACGGCTATTAATAGGGCGTGCTGGAGGGATAGATTCATCACCCAAAGACTCCCTATGCTGTGGAATAAAATCCCGGTATATGTGAGGCAGAGCACCTCGCTGGCCTTGTTCAAGAGAAATCTTGACCAATGGATGGGAGATCGCAGATATACCCCAGGGATTACCTCAGTGTCACTGCTCAACAGAGGCACAGCAAAATAATGGGTATAGTTCCCCATACTAAAGGGGTGGCGTAAGCCACAAAACTATGGGCTAGGCTTGTAAATGCCCTCGGGCAGATAGCCTAGTATGAACCTATGAACCTATGAACCCTCTGACTTTTTGTCTCCAGCTAATCTGCCCTGTATAACATCTTATAAAATGACCAAAAGGTCTCTAGCATTTTATTCAACATTGTTTCTAATTTCTTCCTACCATTACTACAAACCTTGGTTAAATGCCTCTCTAATTTTTGTAACCTTAATCTTTGAGCTAAACATTTAGAGCTACAGGAATGGTGATTAATGTAAAGGTTTTCTTACAACTACTCTATTCCTTTCATGGAGTTTATCTAAATAATCCAGAACCTGCTTCTTTGCACCTAATTGCTTATACTGGTCCTCCTGATTTAGTCTACCTTCCTTTTTTGAAAGTATTTAATAATAGCCAAGTCCTATATGTTGTACCTCTATCATCTTAACCCTCTCTCTTTAATTGTTGTACGTAATTTCCCCTTCAACATATCCCACTGCACACGGACATTGTCCTTCCCCTCCTGTAGCTAGTTTGTAGCAGCTTCAGGTTTCCCAATTTATTCCATTTTTAGGGTCTGTTTTTTTCAAACAGCAAATCAGAAAGCATAATTTCCTTACTCATTCCCACTCCCCACTGCCTTTCATCCACAGTCTCACTGGCACATGTTCAGAAATAAAAGCACAAATGAGAAAAGGGGAAGAAGTTGAACCTAGTAAGCAAATTTACATCATGAAAAAAAAATAACTTGAGAGCCATTAAACAGCCATGGCAGGTGTCATTCTCGGACAGAGAGATCAGTGACAGTGATATTTCATCAACACACACAATTAACAAAACATTATAAATTTTATTTATTTATTTATTTATTTTACATTTGTTGACCGGGCAAGTCTAGCTGGATTAATGTCCATTTTCAGTAGAGGCCCGAGGAGAAAAGCTTCACAGTAAGACATAATTTTACAAACATAGTTGTACAGAGGGTGTATTTAAAGACAGACTGTAGTACATAACATTTTCATAAAAGTCTAAAAACTACTAGTAGCATCAACAGGAAAAAGTACATTAGATTCTTCTTTTAAACATCCATCCATCATAGTGGTATTGAGAATCCAAGATTAGATGAGAAGTAAAGAAACAGTAAGAGAATATGTTGTTATAGATAGCAGGAGAAAGGAAAAGGCATGGAACAAACAAGGATTAGTCAGGGTTAGAACAAGGGCAGAGCCACTGGGAATAAAGCCATGATTTTATATGCTTCTTGAAAGTAGGTAAAGAGGTAATAGACATAAGTTCACTTGGAAGCTTGTTCCAGATGGGTGCAGTACAGTTGGAGAACAGACTATCCCCAGCTTTGTTGTTGGATTTGTTGGAGGCAACTAGTAGTTTGGTAGCAGAGCGTAGGGAAGAGATGTTTTTATATGGGGTAATAAGGGAACAGAGTATAGTGGTATTAGTGGGCTGATGAAAGATTTTTTGGGTAATGGTCAGTTGCAGAAGTCGTATATGATTTTGTAGTTCTAGCCAGCTTAGCTGTTTGAGATTAGAGCAATGGTGATTATGAAATGGGGCTCCTGTTGCAAATCTGGCTATGTTATGGTAAGCTGTTGCTAGTTTGTTGAGGTTACTTTTAGTTAGGTTTGTATAGATTGGAGAGGCATAAAATAGGGTAGAGAGTAAGTGGGTTTGTGCTAAAGTACTTCTGGCTGAGGGAGTGAGGAAGGGTTTAAGTCTGTAGAGAGATCCAAGTTTTCTATTGACTGATTTGATAGTTAAGTTAATATGGGAATCAAAGTTGAGGTTGTGGTCTATTGTGACACCAAGAAGTTTGGTTGTAGGATCAGGGGATATTATGGTGCCATTGTTAGAGGATATATTGAAGGAGAGAGAGGATGACTTATGTGATGGAGCGAATAGTAATAGTTTAGTCTTTTTTGGATTCAGTAAGAGGCAATATTGTTGGAACCAGTTTTCGGCTGCTGTGAAAGCTTTTTGAGTGATATTTTGAAGGTCATTTATGGAAGAAGCTGAGCATATGAGTGTTGAATCATCGGCATATTGAATACAGATTGATTGAGGAAGGGACTTATTTAGGTTGTTTATGAAAATAGAAAAGAGGAGAGGTCCAAGTATTGAGCCTTGTGGTACACCTATTTTGATAGGAAGAAGAGATGATAAGTGATTTTCCCATAGCACTGCTTGTTGTCTATTATTTAAGTAGGAATAGAACCACTGGAGAGCCTGAGAGTCCAAAGCAAGAGATTTCAAGATGCTAAGTAAGAGAGTGTGGTTGATCATATCAAAGGCTTTAGAGAGGTCTAAGAATAGAGCAGAGGACAGTAAGTTGTTATTCCGATTTCTATTAATATGGTCAGTGAAAGACAAGAGCGCAGTAGTAGTACTGTGATAAGGTCTAAAACCATGTTGACTGTCTGCTAGGAGATTGTTTTGGAGGAGATGATTAAGTAATTGCCTATGTATACATCTTTCCATGATTTTTGCTAAAGGGGAAAGTAAGGCTATGGGATGGAAGTTAGAGAGGTCATTTAAGTTACCACCCTTATGTAATGGGATGATACGAGAGACTTTCCAAAGGATTGTGATACAGCCTTCTGTTATGGTACGATTGATTAAAATAGAGACAGGGAAGGCCAGTGGTTTGGCTGCAATCTGTAGGTATTCGGCTGGAATGAGGTCAGCTGAAGGGGTTCAAGGTTGGTAAGTAATTTATGAATGAGATCTGTTGAGACTGGCTGTAGTTTAAATGAGGGGGGATTATTGTTTAGGGAGTTGGGTGCTTGCGTGGATGGTGGGGATAGGGATGAAGCTAGGGAAGTAACAGTATCTTTGAAAAATTAGTTAAATACATCAGCAATTTGAATTGGGGAAGTCTGAGTGAGGTTTGAGGGTGTAGGTGTTTTGGAGTCACCTGGGTGCAGTAATTTGTTGATACCTCTCCAGAATTTTTGGGGGTTTTGATGTTGTGCGTATTGGACTTTTGAGTAGTAATTTATTTTATCAGTGACTATCAGTTTCTTTGTTTCATTTCTAAATTGTTTAAAGGTCACATGGTCAGCTGGGTTTTTGGTAGCTCTCCATTTGTCCCATGTTCTATTTCTACGTAACATTTTTTGTTTGGTTTCTTTGGATAGCCAAGGAGCAGGCTTTGTTTTGGTTCTTGTTACTCTTATAGGGGCATTGTGGTCAAGGATTTGAAGGAATTTATTGTTAAAGTATGAGACAGCTTCATCTAGAGGCAAATATTTCAGAGGAGACCAGTTGCAAGCTTTTAGCTCTAATAGGAAGTGGTCTATGTTGAAGTTAATAGTTTTGTTCCTGTAAGTTATGAGATGAGTATTAGTGGGGATTTTTGTCGGTTGATAAAAGTGATTTCATAGGTTCATACTAGGCTATCTGCCCAAGGGCATTTATAAGCCTAGCCCATAGTTATTTGGCTTTCGCCACCCCTTTAGTTTGAATAAAACTATGCCTATTATTTTGCTGTGCCTCTGTCAAGCAGTGACACTGAAGTAATCCCTGGGGTATATCTGCGATCCCCCATCCATTGGTCAAGATTCCTCTTGAACAAGGCCAGCGAGGTGCTCTACCTCACATGTACCGGGATTTTGTTCCACAGCATAGGGAGTCTCTGGGTGATGAATCTGTCCCTCCAGCATGTTCTATTAATAACCGTGTCAAGGTTTAAGTCTCCGCCCTTGTGGTTCTGAGGGATCTAGATTTTTGAGGTGAAGCATATTCATCAAATCAGGGTTTGACATGGCCTTATATGTCAGGCACAGGTCACCTCTGAGCAAGCGGTATGAGACTGAATAGAGCTGGAGTTCTTTCAGTCGGGCAGCATAAGACATATTTTTGAGACCCTTTATCCTTTTGGTGAGGAACTTTTGGGGCCTTTCCAGCTGCTGCAGGTGTCTGGTCAGATACATTCCAAATGGGGCATTGTACTCAATCATAGGTCTAAAGAGTGATGAGTACAGGGCGATGACCTCCTTGATCTAGATGTGAATCCCTTCATGATCAGGTGGGCAATGTAGAAGGTTTTCCTAACTACTTTAGCAACATGAGTGTCAAGCGAAAGGCTACTGTCAACCTGGGTCCCCAGATCCCTGATGACTTCTTCTGTGCTCA
Organism: Protopterus annectens; assembly: GCF_019279795.1. Taxonomy (NCBI): domain Eukaryota; kingdom Metazoa; phylum Chordata; order Ceratodontiformes; family Protopteridae; genus Protopterus; species Protopterus annectens. The sequence continues at coordinate 1,040,256,784 of NC_056732.1, forward strand.
GTGGATTGCCACCTATATGGTAGCTAGGGGTAACCTTGTTTTTCCTGAAGGGTATGACTATGCATTTCTTGGCATTTAACTTTAGGCCATGGCTCTGGCACCAGTTATCCGTTTCTGTGAGGCCCTTCTGAAGGATATCTGTGTCAGATGTGTTTTCGACTATGGCGCCCAGTTTGCAGTCATCTGCAAACTTTGTTAGCCATAACCCTCCTGTGTTTGCTTGTACTTCAGAAAAGTAGATACCGAACAAGAGTGGACCCAGGACTGAGCCCTGTGGGACACCACTTGTGACAGGCTTTGAGTCTGACATGGCTCCAGCAACTCTGACCCTGTGGGTTCTGTCACTTAGCCAGTTTGCAACCCATCTTGTGATGTATGGGTTTACATTCAAGCTGATGAGTTTTTGATGATACCTGAGTGGGGTATTGTGTCGAAGGCCTTTGCCAGGTCAAGGTAGGCTGTATGGACTGCCTTTCCCTCATCAATGGCCTTGGTGACTGTCTCGAAAAGTCAACCAAGTTTAAAAGGCATGATCTGCCTTTGACAAAGCCAAACTGGGTTGGATCCAAAGTCTGCAAGTTCCCTATGTCTTTATTTATGAGTTCCATTATGATCCTCTCCATGGCTTTGCAGATAAGGCTTGTCAAGCTAATGGGACGGTAATTTCCAGGGTCGGTGGAGGCACCGCCCTTGTGAAGTGGGACCACAGTCGCGTCGCCACTCCTTGGGTACGTATCCTGAGGTGAGGCTAAGATTAAACAGCTGTCCTAACTGCGGGTTTAATTCCTCATTGAGTTCATGGAGCACACATCCGGGGACACCATCCGGTCCCATGGATGCTGTGTTTTTTTGCTTTGGAGAGAGCAGTTCTCACCTGGGCGTTGGAGATGTTTGGGGGGCTACAATCCTCTGGTATAGATATCTCTCCTTTTTGGGGGAGGCAGAAGTTTGCACTGAACCTGTCAGCCAGTATGTTGGCAATGTGTGTAGGTTCAGTAATCTTCACATCATTTTGAACTAATTCTGAGCATATCTGGGAGTTTCCTCCTAGGTTTCTAACATAGCTAAAGAAGGCCTTATGATTGTCTTTTGAATCCTTGGCGATTTTTCTCTCAAAATTTGCCTTGTATGATTTTATGAGAGCTCTTAGTTTTACTTATAATGATCAAAGGTGTCTTACCTTTCAAGGATTTTGCTCTATCTTGTAGTAGCTTCCTCCTTTTGTTGTAGAGCTTGTTTATGGCTGGGGTCCACCAGACTGGCGCTTGCCTTTGGTACAAAGAGTCTTAGTTTTGTTTGGGATTGCCTGATCCATGCAGTCCTGTAGGTGCTGGTAGAAGGCATTTGTAAGTGATTCAGCGGTTTGAGTAATGTTTACCACTGGCTCAGGGGCCTTAAAGGAGACCACACTAGTTTTTAGAAGTGTGAAGTCGGCTTTTGAGAAGTTTTTCACTGTGGTCTTTTTGTTTCAGGTGGGGCGGGATGAGGACCTCCAGCGAGATTAGTTTATGATCTGATCTCACCAGTGAGGGGTATACTTCCGGTGTTGAACATTGTGATCCCATGTTCGTGATGATGAGATCAAGTATGTTTTCTCCTCTTGTGGGGATGGTGACTAGTTGTTCCATGGCATTTGAGTTTATGAACTCCAGGAACCTTTGGGCTAGAGTGTTTGGGCTTGAGTAGTGTTCCCAGTCTATATTAGGGTAGTTGAAGTCACCTAGTATGATGGTGTTTGGAGATACATTTATCCCCTCCATTGTTTTCAGGAAGGCCATGTGAGGTTCCTGAGTTTGAGAGGGTGGCCTGTAACATGCTACAAATTGCAGAGCAGTCTTGCCTATGGTTAATTGCACCTGGATGGTCTCCGATGCATCGTGCGTTGCCACCAACCATGAGGTGTGGGTGTCCTTTATGAATATGGACACCCCCACACCTTTCTTGGTGTTGTCCGGATTTTCGGGCCGGAACGCATGATATGAGGTGAAACCTGCTAGTGCTGGGGTGCTCTCAGGAGCCTTGAACCAAGTTTCTGTCACAGCACAGACATCGATGTTCTCCATACTGAGAAGGGCCTCGAGTCGTGCATCTTGAGATTGAGACTTCTGGCATTGAGCAGCATTACCCTTAGTTTTTACTTTTTGTGTTCTAGGGTGGTAGGTTTAGAATTTGAGCCTTGCCTAAAAAAGGCACTATGGAGGTGGCAAGAGCCTTTGCCAATATCCGGAAGCCTAGGGGTGACAGGTGCAAGCCGTCCCTTGCGAAGCAGCGTGGCTTGTCCAGCATGTCATCCCAGGCAGACAGACATTGGATCCCCTTTGAATGACACCAGAATTTAAGCCAATTATTAAAGCTGATCATCTTATCACTGTATTGTGGCATCATTCTAGGTGAAGGTAGGATACTGCTCAAGGTCAGGGTCATACCTGCCTGGGCTACATAATCAGAGAGCTCCTCAATGTCTCTTTTCATGTAGTCCAAGGAGGTACGTCTCAGGTCGTTGACACCAGCGTGGACAATGACTGAGTCATACTTGTACCTGCTGTTGAGAGACCTGAGTGCTTGTGTTATGTGGCGGATTCTAGCGCCCGACAGGCAGCTTACTGTGACCTTCTCCTAGGCTAGATTTGATGGTCACTGATATTATCAAGTAGTGTACCTGTGATATAACACATAGGGTTAGTGTTAACTAGAATCCAGTCCGGGATACTCTTGTTTGGAACTGGTTTTATTTATTCGGGTAGGGACGGTAATAGTCTGAGTAAAGCCATAGAGGTTGATGTGAGAGGTTGGAAATTGGGAAATACAACAGTTCCAATCAATATTAAAGTCATCTAATAGTATGGTTTCCTAAGAGGTTGAGAGCCAGCTCAGTAGGTTTTCTAGGCTATTGATATTGCTACCTGGGGGGATATAACAGCAAATGATGTAAATGGATTTATTTTTATTAATTTCTAGTTTGGTGATTAAGATTTCACTGCTGTTGAGTGAAGGTGGTTTAGACTCTACTAAGGTAACTAATAGTTCAGTTTTGTAGAGTATTGCTACTCCTCCGCCCTTTTTGATCTGATGATCAAGTCTAATGATTCACCACTTGGTCAACATAAAAAGGAACAGTACTTCATACCTTATTGCATCTAAACAATATGCTTAAATTACATAGGTTCAGGAGTATGTACTAGGCTAGATGGCCCTGCAAACCATTTTAAGCTTAACAAATTTCCCTTTTTGTACTCATATTAACCTACCCATTTGGATGGATTGGCCTTACCCATTCCATGGTCAATAATTGTATATTACACCTAATAAGAATAACTGGGATCATACCATAGAAAATCTGAGGGGATTCATGCTCGGGATAAAGCATTTCAAAGCCATCTCTGTTCATTAGTAGCACACGGGGCAGTCCAGGGGTAAATTTTCTGTTTCCCACCCACAGATCCATGTTGTACTTTGAATATGGATAGGGATGCCTTTTGTTTTATGTGGATGGGGAGCATGTTACAGAGCAGTAGTATCCTCTGCAAGATATATCAGTCCCTACAAACCATTCTGTTGATGTTGCAGAAGAGGTTCAGATCCCTAGACAGAGTACTCCTAGTGCCATTTGACTTGGTGATGAGCAGTAAATCCACCAGAACTGGGTCAGAGGATGCCTTGCATGCCAGACACTGGTCGCCTCTTAGCAGTCTGTAGGATACATACTCTAGTCACATGGCTTTGAGTTGGTCCACGTAGGACATGTTTAGGTCTTGCATCCTTTTCGCAAGGTATCTCTGAGGGCATTCCAATTGTTGCCTGTGTCTGGACAGATGCATAGCAAAGAGGGCATTAAATTCAATGATTAGCCTAATAAGGGCTATGTAAAGGGGTACAGTGACATCCCTAGATCTAGACACAACCTCTTTGTTTATAAGCCGTGCAATATAGAAAGACTTTCTTACAACAATGGACATGTTGGCCAAAGGTCACGTTACTGTCCACACAAGTTCTCAAATCCCGAACTGGGTAAACTCTTAGGGGTGTATTACCAATGTGGTAATTCCCTGGGGTAGAAGAATTCCCAAAGGATACAATAATGCAATTTTGGCCTTTAGTTTCAAGCTATGACTCTGGCACCAGTTATTTATTTGGGACAAACCTTACAAAACCTTGCAGTGTCACCTTGTTTTGCTAGCATCAACTGAGGAAAAGTGCAGCTTTGGTCTAGATAATAACCATGATTAGTTCTTATGCAAAACTATTTCAGAACAATCCAATGCAGAAATTATCTTTAGTTAGGTAACCCTAACAACTCCAACAAGGATAGATAAAATATCCCATTATTTTCAGACCAGGACAAATGTGTATACAATTATAAAAATAAAACTTTTAAAGTTTGCAGTAAAAAAATAAACACGTTTAAATTCAATTTTAGACATGAAAAATAATGAAAATATTACAAATTTAGATTTGTCGTACCAGTGATAACATTTTTTATCCCTCAAAAACTACTCATTATATAGTCAGCTTGCCCAATACAACGGAAGACAGACCGAAATTCTGTGAACAACTGTGGCCCAACATGCTGAAGAACAGGAACTGTTTCCCCATCTGCATATGAGCTACAGCCTCTGTAGCAGGGGAAGGGCTTGAATGGGATGGTGTCATAGGCAGCAATACCTAAATTGTCACAAATTGTTCTGCCCAGATAGGAAGTTCCTTCCTTGTATCCTGAAAATCCCCAAACTTGGCCACATTTATGATGCCTACCCACTGGCTTTTTCCCCTCCTAAGGGAAAATGGCAACCTAAGGGGTAACAGACCACAAAAGACCCATGTCTGCAGAGAACCACCTTGGTTAAAGCTGGATTTGGCTGGACAGCCTGTCCTTCACAGATTAGAGGTGGTCTTGAGGGAGGGATGATGACAGAGTTCACTGGGACA